>NW_019212977.1:351610-396950 GCF_002532875.2 Varroa jacobsoni
ATTAAAATTAGAACTATTAGAAGATTTTGACTTGCCGCTATTACTGGAACAGCCGGCGCTCCCAGTAGAACCGATCTGCTTTGTCTGAAAATAACTGATGTGATGTTAGAACACGATACGTTTTGCAGCAGCAAACTCATAGCGTTGGTTAACTTAACAGATACATTTATATATATATATATATATATATATATGTATATTTATATATAAATATACGTAGAGATACCGTCATCGTAGCCAAGTACCATCCCAGCATGGAAATAGCATTATCCTTCTGAATAACTTGAAATAGACAATAGACGAACAGCCTTCCTAGCCTCACTTTTAGCCCAGCACATTATTATAGATGCAATGTATAGTATCAACACCAAGAAGCAAGGAAAATCGGCACACCGAAGTCTATGCTCTTAGCCAACATTCTGAATAGTTAGGAAATATGAACGATTTGACTTGAAATTTTTTACTATAGTTTACCAACTCCATTATCAGGCAATCGGTTCTCAAGGAGAAATGAGCTCCAGCTGATATAAATCTAGTGCTAGAAGATCGCTGGGTGGACTGTGATTCACCGATCTATGGTCCTGTTCTTTTTCTTTATATACATACGTGTGAATTCCAAACAGAGAAACTGGAAAATAATTTTCACATAGCTCCATGTAAGACTTCACGTTTTATATTTCTTCACTCTTTTGGCTCGCGACGTCCTTTCTCTATTGGTCGAGCAGCCTACATATGGCAAGCAGTGTCAGCACGGTGGCATTTTCCGTACTCTACTTTAACTTGCAGCTCTTATAGCCAATGCACACTGATATCTGATCAGGAGTACGATCGATGGATAACGAGAGACTAGTAAAGAAACACGGAAGAGGAACACGCCACCCCGAGTGTTTGCTAGGCGAAGGCGCTTTTCATTCAATACGATGATTTCAAGCTTAACACATGTTTGTAATTGCGGTAAGTTTCATGGCGCACGTTTATGAGGAGAAACTAATTTAACGCATATCGGTAGTGCTAATTGATGAACCATAAGGGTAGCACAGCTACATAAAAAAAACTACCCCCATAGCAAATATATCTATTATTATAATCGCTTACACTGTTATGACTGCTTTCATTACTACTTTAATAAGCGCTTTCTATACGCCAACAGGAGAATGCCACAAAACGGACAAGAGTTTTTGTGCAAGAAAAAGGCAACAAAATAACCTACTAAAACGTTTCAGTGAGAACTCGCACGCACTTCGTTTCATTATCAACAATGGATGAACTGGAAATTCGTATTAGCAAAGGAACTGTCATCACCTCCATATGCATGTCCACCCATATAGATCCACTGTTTTGATTCTTCTTTATTTTTTGTTCAATTCCCATCTGTTTGTTTTTAGATGTATTTCAGACGTTGTCTTTTTGGCTGATTATGCACTTGGATACTTGATATGCGTGTATCTCTATCATCGGTCATGTTCAGTATAACATAAAACGCTGCTTTTCCAGCTGTTTGTTATAACGCTCTAATCTTCAACAACGTGCTAATATTTTACATTAGCAAAATACATCGGAATTACTCACACAACATCTAAGCCAATATCATATGTAAAAAAATGGGCATAAGCTAGTGATAATAATCAACAGTCCAATAAACTTTATCTGACAGCTTATTTAGTTGATGTATTCGTGTATTGGCTGGATCTACCCTCGGTTTGACTGGCATTGATTACAAATAATACAGTTGTGTAAATAATTCTAGTATCCAATTTTCATTTACATGTTGACTTTAAACGTACGTTTGCAACCATTTCTTCCGCTGTCTGTGTGCGAATATTGCTAGTCACCGATTATTACAGTCATCACCGAGAGTACACTAGTTTTGATTTATCATTGTATCTCTGCTCATCACTCTATACATGATACAACTTGCAGTAAGTTCTCGGCACGCGTGCATGCTGGAAAATATAACTGATATTGCTCCAAATTGAAGCATAAATTATCATTAGCATTTTCGTAGGATTTAGTTCCCTAAACTGGCGTATTTTGCGTCCAGTAAATGCATGTCATTGATTTTGCTTGAAAAGTGACCTAATTTCTTAGCTTGCAAGATGATTTCGCGGCACGATATTACCCACGGCATGATCCAACTGACGGCATCTTAATTAGTAAAGCGTTCAGAAAGAAGAGAAATGGTATATTATGGTTGCATGTTGCTATTTAATTTCAAATAATAAAAACAATTGTGTTCACTGTGATGATCAATTACCGGTACTTCGGCTATGAACATAGACTGGCATACGGCCTGGTGTATTCTTCAGGTGTTCATAACACTCTAACCACATCCTTTTCTTTGTTTTGAGTATTGTAGTGCCGCGGGTGCGTATATATATATATATATATATATTATATTCGTTTTCAGCATGCTACGGTATAGATAGTTCATTAATTGCTTGATACGTTCCCTTCCATTTGATTGAAAAATCACAAGGATTCGGTATTGGACGTGTGTACACAAATCTAAGCTTACATTTTTGTTAAGATTAGTATTAGCTGGAATATATATTAGATTCGATATTTAAAGTTTTCTAAACTAACATAACAAGATAAAATGTAAATACGCATATCCTGTAAGACATAACTTTAAAGTCAGCCCATAATTTAAACAAATAAAAGAACTATTTTAACACATTCTGTTGGGGGAAATAAGATAACAGGAAACACAGATTTTTGATGCAAAACAGTAAAAAATCAAGTTGCTTATCTTGGAAACTTTTCCTATTGATCTAGGTACCTATCCGTGTCCGCCGCTTACCGCAGCTATTGGATATCAACAACAATGTCACCTGCACAAATCATTATTCAGTATTAGATTAGAATTAGAACAAATTAGAGTATAATTAGAACAAATGTAGTGATTAACAACTGCGATAATAACTGTATAATCAGATCATGTTAACACTGGAAGGCTCTGTAGGAGATGTCTCTCAGACGACCATGCTGGCGATCAATTCATCCCATACTTTGTCTTTTACTTGTCTAGTATATACGATTACACATCTTCATATTTCAGGGCAGAGAAAACTACGTATAATTATACTGATAACCATATTTGAACCGATAACAGCTGTTTATCGTAACTCACCATTGTCAGTTATCGACATCGTAAACAAGACCGGCACATTGCTGTTACCATTATGATCTAGCTGGGCGCGCGACTGCCTACTAGTGTTGTTTGTAATTATTCGGCTAACAGCGACTCTACCATACCATTCCGCTGAATTTGCTTTCGCACCCCTTTGCCAGATCAAACCGTTTATCTGCCCGCATGGACAGGAGTTTGTACTAGCTGTAGTATGTCACAGCAGAGTCAGACTTTACAGGACTCGTCTACCAATTGGGGCAACAACAAATAGGGCAGAGCGAATCTGTTTAATGCGCGAGTTTTACAGCCTGGATCAATCGAGTAATCTTGATAACTTGCTACCGCGGCCGTAGATGTTTTGCAATTATATCGCCATAGTAAACAGGGCGGAGGAGCTGCCGGCAAAGTAGCGTAGGGAACTGGTTGAGTTGTCGCTTGACTGTCGAGCCTCTAGTCTCGGCGAAATTTTGTTGGACAGACAGCAGACGAGAGCCGAATAGCGACTTCTTGCTTAGTCATATTTTACTGCAGCAGTCATTTGCATTTCAGTCTGTTTTATCTATGAGCACGATTCAAGCACGATAAAGCAGCCGTTGCAGGTGCTACTACTGGCGCAATCATGAGCAGAGCAATCAGTTGACAGAGCTTTAACGGTGAACAAAAGCGGTGGCCCATTGTGTAAAAAAAAGTTAGGTTTTATTAGCCGGTCACAACGATGATGTGCTGATTCAAGCGAACCGCTGACAGAAGCGCGGTCGCTTGTGATCGGACGGGTTCGCTGAAGTTTTCTTGAAGATTATTGGTGTTATTCTCGCCTTTTATATATATATTGTCTGTCTACTTCTAACAATAGAGCGGAGACAGATGCAGTATTTCTTAGACAAAATACGGGGTAAGGCTACATGTCCACTGGCTAAACGTCCACTGATGTTTTGGAAGCTGCTCTAATAATGTATCCATTATTACCTGTTTAAGTATCAGTGTCCGACTGCAGTTTAACCGACTTCATATATATACGTATTTAAATTATAGTATTCTATGATGATTATCATTAGATCATTATTATTGTACATATTGGTGTACCATTTTAATGTAATATCACGAAGTAAACAGCGAGTGTAGAATATTCTATATGTGAGATGTGTACATCTAAATAGTACGATTCATACACGCGTGCTCGCAATTCCTTTGAATCAAAAACCGTTTGACTTGACATATAAATCGCTCTACGATATGCGGATCATATTTGTCGTTATTGCCGGCTTCATCTAATAACAATCTAGGATTTATGTTTAGCCTAGTCTCTGTTAATAAGCCCGTTAATTCTCTTTTTGAGAGTCTCTATCGAACCATTGTGAATGGAGGTGCTTCCAGCAGCGTTCTCCTGCTGCGGGGTACCTATCAGGGCCCACCCGCCTTCGCCGTCATCAAATAGGTCGTCTGCACCAGAAACCTCTTTGAGCTGGTCGCGAGCACTCTTCAACTGTGCCAATGCTATGAGGGCGCTTTCCGGACCACCAGTCTGTATCAGGGCTTGCTGAAGGACAGCTAAGTGAGCATCCATCGATAAGGCGCACTCAGCCACCCGTGACTTCAGCTGTATCAGCTGCTTAGCAGTAGCTGTCATGCTGAGCTCACGTTCAACGCCAGTCCCTTCCTTGCCGCTGCTTGCCATGTACTGCCAGTTGACCTCATCTACTTCTGGTGAACAAAAATTAAGCGTCTGAGGACGTAGTGCTCTGCTTCGCCTTGGCGACTTCGGCCGTTCCTGTATGATCTGTCGAAGAGGTCGCGGATATTTGTAGTGGTCCCGATAATGGAGAGCCAATTTAATGACGTACGAGACCTCGACATTGTCAGGGTAGCGCATTAACAGGTCCAGACAACCACTGTAGTCTGCTGTCAGCAGCTGTTCACGAATGGCGATCAACATCGCGACGAATATGTAATCAGAAAGGTCGAGCGAGATCGAATCAGCAAAAATTGTGTCCCACAGACTCAGAACACTGCTAAGCGGATACTCGCGGCTGAAGAGAAGGCGTAACCAACGAATACCGTAGACTTGAGGATTGATCTCCAACAGCTCGAGATGTGCCTGTAAATTTGGGTCGAGCCTTTTGAGTATATGTCGGTTGATTTTGCTAAGTTTCAACCCTAGTACTGTGTGTGTTTCGATATCATTCCGTGAAAAGAGCTGAGGAACTTCTGCGCGAGTTGGCTCATTGTTTTCGGTACATGAGTACCAACTTTCAAGAGTTTCCATTAGCGAATAGAACACCGAGTACGCATCATGTGCGAGGTACGTAGAGTCAAGGACATCGGCCAATATCCGTAAGCTTCCGTCAGTCAGCCGCTCTAGATGACCATTCTTTCGGGCCTCGTTATATGCGAGCTGATCGTTATACATTACGTAAACAATGGGTGCAAGAATTTCATGCATCCCCTGCCTATACGATACACTTGGCTTAGACCTCGAATAGTAGAATAACACTGACGTCATCGCCTCCTGAATATCGGGCCGCTGAAAAACCTCCACTTCTGGCCATGTCCGTATCACATCTTGTTGGATCATCTGCCGGAGTTCCTCATCCTGGAAGTACTTATTCCATTTCGACTGATGGTCTTGCGACAACGGGTTATCACCCACCTCCTGTCTTGGATCAAGCTCAAACTCCTTTACCTTTTTCATATATTCTTGGCGTTTCTTCTTCAGTGCTTGAGGCCACTCAATGCGGTCCTCAGGTAGACAGTCGAGAAAAATTCGCCAACACAAAGACCGAAATTTCGTCGTCGAGTGAAGTCGCATATCTAGTGCAAGTCCTCGCAGATAGTCGTCGATATCAGCCCGAGACGTCTCAAATAATAACTCGAATTCGTCCACGTACCCGCCACAACACTGCTCCATTTTTTGTTTGTTCTGGTCCTCGTTACTCTTTATGGATGTGGCGATTACATGTTTTATTGGTCTATCACGGTGTTGACGCTAATAGCCGCCGGATCGCCACTGTTGGTGTCAAGTCGGCTATTACCAGCACCCACTTCTAACGACAACAGCGAATGAACAACAAAAAAACACTTGCTATTTAGCTGTTGCTGTTCCTCTCGTATTTTCAAAGCATAGAGTAATTGGGTTTTAGCGCAACCAGTTTGTCGGTAGACAAGATTGACTATAATGGCGAAAAATACACATTGATCCTGCCAAATGCAGATCACCAGCACAGCGGCATCAGCACCCTTCGGCTGGGTTCGATCTGCTTCGACTCGGCTGTCCAAAAATGGCGGCGACCTGCAGTGGCGTCAACAAGGCACAAGGCGTCAACGGAAGCAATATAGGAAGCGGGCGGTTTTATATCGGAGCAATAAACACAGCAGCGGCAGCACTGTCACCACTCGCTAGCCATAGTACAAGTAAATGTGTTCAACGATCACCTTGCTGCTCGTTTGACGATGCATACGAGATGCTTTGGTCACCTCCCTGTGACTGTTTCTACTAATATTGCCATTGCTAGGGTACTGTGAATGACGCTAATGAAATAACTTGCAAATTAAACGAGACGCGCGGCGACAGCTAGGATCAGTGCAAATCTGAGATGGCGCCAGTGGCATGGGGACCCACATGTCGACGTATAATAGGAGATTTACGATATCAGGCGCCTAGCGTTAATAATAATCGCCAATTTCTCTGCCTAGTCGTCTGCTTTGCCTTGGCAAACTATTGTCTGGATTCGTCGTTTGTGTTATTTGTTGTTAATTAGTTGTCCACTCACACACTATACACTCGCTTGAAGCCTATTAGAGGCAACGTATCATTGTAGTTCGTTGCAATGAGAGTCTTTCGTTCGCGTGGCATCGATCCTTACTGTCTAGAAATCGTTGCAAATATTATAACAGTACCAAGTAAAGAGTAATAGTAGACAATAGCGGGGTACTCGTAGCGAGGAAATTAATTCAGAGTAAGTCATCGTTGTTATTACAGAGATCAATTCAATGTAGCCAGTTGGTCTATTGTGGCTTGTGGATATTGTCACTAGTGGTAGTAGCACTAGTAGGTCATTCACAGTGAAGAAGGGCCTAGGATAGGACTGCACTCACTTGGAAATCGCAGAAGATCTCGTCCTCGTCAGGCGCCCCGCTGACCTGGTGCCGGGCGTCCGAATCGTGTGGGGATTCCCGCGAACCACCACCCATCGCGCTGCGCCAGCCACTGCAGCCGTAGTCGTTGTTGCCGCTGCTGCTGTTGTTATACTGCAAAACACCACCTGCTTGCGTACGTCCTTGTCCTGGCCCAACCAGATCCAGGTTGATGCTTGTTTAGACGCACAGTCACACCCGCACTCACGTTTATCGCACTATTTATTCCAGGTATTGACTCGTAATGCGGTCTTCACTCTATTTGGGTAATGGGAGGGTACGCAGCGTCCCTGTGACTTCACGTGCATGTAGGTACTGCTGGTCTGCTATTACGACCATTAGCAGAAACAGCAGCAGCGCCACCAGCAGCAATTATATGGGTCCTTCGCCTGCTCGTTTCGCTCTCTAGCTAGAAAATATGGCCACAAGCCCAGGGCAAGTCTCAGTACGGGTTGTTTAGTAAGACCTGTGCTATTTTTGAGTGTGTAGGATGGCCACAGGTGGCCATTTACCATTGTGGCAGTGGTGGCGGCAGTTGAAAGTGTTCAACTGGCGCGATATTTGAAACTCCGCTCGGTAGCAAACATGTAGAGTGAAAACACTTCGTTTCGCGCTGGAAGGGCGGAGCTGTTCGGAGCGAACTTGCGGCGATAAAACTCTAAATATACTTGGTTAAAATAGCGTGCAATTAAATCTAATGCAATATAAGGTCAATCCTTAGAAAATCGGCAGGCTGCCCTAGTTTATCAAATGACTCTGAATATATTATACCCGTATCGCATGTATCATACGACAGGAATGTGCACGAGAGGTGTATATGCTAGTTGTGAAATTGATGATGTCATAAAAATGCATGCTTTCATTGGGTAATTGGTCTTCTTTAACAAAAAGGCTATTAAGTATTAATTTCATTCTACCGTTTGAGGAGATTGATGGTTCTATCCACACCTTAAACGGGTTCGCAGTGGATTTACAACGCATGTCTGAGCACTTCCAATTATGTTTGTTTTCAACTATGAAATTACGTTGATGACTGTTTTTTTTTCGCACAGCCGTTGCCAAAAACTGACTGGATCAAAAATCATTTCGCCACCTATCAAAGTGTTCTCGTGGGCTGAGAAACCCCTGATACGATATTTTATATCATCGAGAATGGACATAGTGTAGACCAACTTAAGTGAATAATTTTAAAATTAACATTTACTTAATACATCATTATATTTACTCAGAACAGTGCCACACTCATCGTTCTCTTACAAATTGTAGTAATTCAGAACTTTTTTTTTTATCGCGTATTTACTAAAGCCGCGCATTTATTGATTCTTAAATACCGATAAATATAATAGCATCTTAAGATGTCTCATACCGACAAAGCTTTGTTCGTTTTTGAATCGCAACACTGCACTTTCTATTCACAGAAAATATTTTCTAACAATATTCTATGCCTTAGGTTCATGTTCCTCTTTGTCTCTTTGCTTATCATTACCGTACCGCATGTTTCTTTAAGAATCTTATATTTACGATTTTAAAACATAATTATCATCATTTCTTCTACACGCTGAATCACACCTCACTCGAATTGTCGTCTTTATTAACAACATTAGCCAATCTATTCCGTTTTCTCATAACAGTAAGATCACTTTTGAATATAGCCTATTATTCAATCCCATAATGAAATTGCACCACATCAAGTTCTCGTAAAACCCCTGAAACGAATGACAATTTGTTGTGGGCATCATAACAATAACTACGAATAATTATTTATTTCTATTTCCATTGTCATATAAAGCACCTATATATTTCTAAGATAAAGGATTCTATAAAGACCTAAACATAACTGGCCTAAAGACATGAACGCTTCGAGCTTTACGTTCGACACGGCCACTAAGCATTTCTGCAGATCCGTTACTACTGGAATCCTTATAAAGCGTTGGTTTAAAAAAATTTCAACGAGAAATTTTGAACTCGAAAATGGATCCCGTGTTCACTTCTGTCAGATTAGTGTGATGGCATATCGCTTAATAAATAGTGCATGATTTGACTGAGCATTAAACACAAGAGCCTAAAAACGATTGCAACACGTTTCTTCTCCTGTTGCAGTCATGATTCATTCTTGAATCAGATTGTGATTCGCGTTATTAGAGCGGCTCATTTATAACGCAGATCGTCACATCAGTGGGTAGAGGCAACTGAATCGACCGGAAATTATCCCAAAGCTATTATGCAAACACTAAAACTTAGGATATCTATTTAATGGTCTATTGAGGCCGAAGTGTGCTGTCAATAATTAGAAGAGATAAAATACAAACTTCTCATTAAGCAACCACCATTAGTAAACAGATCCAAGCCTACTGCACGGCAGTACTGGTTTACAATATTCATGGTGAAAAAATCTACATTAGTTGAATGCATCTTATCACCCACCACCCTTACCAGGCATAAGTCTCAAAAAGAACCATTCTTTTAGATTTCGACACTTCTTAAAACGGAAGTCGTTCAAACCTCAACAAGGTGTCGAAATTGCTTCTCGAAACTTCATTTTTCGTTTCGATTTTCATTTCGAAACCCCTATTGAGAAAACCCTATATTCGAAACCCCTATATTCGAACCCCTATAAGAATATATTGTAAAAAGCTTGGAAAAGTTTTGGACTCACAATCCTGCATTTCATACTAAATGACCCAGTATGAATCTGAATCCAATATACACACAATATCCAAGTTCAACGTCCATTAAAAAGTGGACCTGAAGAGAAACTTAATAAAGTTTCAAGTCTCTCTCTCTCTCGATAAACCAAAGAATATTTTAACTAGTAAATATATACCACTGATTCTTCACATGTACACTAAGAAACTAAGATGCTGAGTAATGTAGAAAATGTCTTTTTTTATTTCTGTGCAATAAACATAAGAATATACTTGGTTACAACCTTGATAGCCATGATGATACATTCATATTACTACGAAGAGTAACTTCGATTAGCGCAAACAATTAGCAAAGGAGATCTTTGTGTAACTACTGTGCTCTTATTACTGACGCGATAACGAATGCGACGACTACATTTTGGGATGACTTCTTCCTCCATTACTACTACGCATTATATAATGAAGAGTTTTAGCTATTCGATGTCTACCCGAATTTAAATCTTTCATAAGAACATCTAAATTCATGCATAGGCTAGAAATTAGACAGCATATGTTCGCTCTGTTCTCGAACAGATAATGATTGTAAATGCTTCTAAGATGGATACGTTCACTGGCTCAGATACAATTTACTTCTGCTCTCTTTTTTCGTTTTCATGTTATACATTTTCACTGACTGTCGTGCACTAAAAGCCCTTATATAGATTACCCTATCGATGTCGAGATACTATGGTTTATTTTGGAAGAGATTTTTTTGAAAACAACGATAAGAGCTTAGCAAGCTTCCATTTAATTGCGCTATTAGGTCAGCGCGTGACGCTACCTAAAAACGTTTTGAAGAGAAAATAAAGGCTCCGATTTTTTTTCCAGTTAGTTCAGCTACCGTTAAAACTCCTACTCTCCTAATTGTTAGTGGTGAATGGCTTTAACTACGAAGCAAAAAATCCTCAAGCTGCACTTTCGCTTCGATTTTTATCGAGTACTCGCTATTTTTTGTGTAATTCCTTATTTTCTACTTCAATTCAACAAGGCCAACTCAATAGCGCACTAGAACGAGATTTCTATTAACCATTTGTCATAAAAGGAAATGTTGGTGAATACGGGGTATCCAAATAATTTGTCGGTTTTACAGGGTACAGCACGAAAGTTATGTTGGGAACGAATATTTGTCAAGCAAGCCTTTAATTAATACCACAATTATTGAAAACAAGATTTTCTTTTAATGACTTGTGATAACAAACTATCGATTTTTCTATTGCATGCTAGGCACGAAACAACATCCATACTAGCTCATTTTGTGCGTGAAAAAGCATGGTCCTTGTTACGCCCTTTTATTGTTCCCCTTTAAGCCAAGGTACTAGTGGGCAGCTCACCTTCCTGTTACGGATTGTCGAAGATGAGTATTCTGAAGAAAAGACAGTTAAGATAATCTAATATGATACCTGTGTGTAAAGGGCTGCATGGCTCATGTTAATGGACCAGTAAAGTTAAATCCATTTATCGGAACAGAAGCTTGTGTTACTTTGCGTTTTGCTTTTGTTGACGTTTCCGCATGGCGGCATCACGTTTCCGCTGAATCTCTTCTACAGTGTACGTTCGCTTAAGATCACCTGAAAATAAAATCACTGTGATAAATGAGTGACAATAGAAAAAAAATATTGGTCTGATACAATAGAAAACTTTTCGCAGACGTAATACAAATTCGAAAGAAAAATGGGAATCAATGAAAAACAAGTAATTGATAAACAATTTTGCTGTCATCTCTTTAGGCTCTTAATAATATATGGGTGTCAAATATGCCATACAGTTTCATACTGATATTAAATAACCAGTTTAAATCATTAGCCTTTAACATTTACTGACCCGATGAAGTTGAGCTTTGGCTGTTCTTCCCGTTACCCATGTCAGACACTGATTTATTCACCTCTGCGGGTTTCGCACTACGACCCCTCACCGCCGATACTACATTCGCATCGCTCTGACCATTTTGCTTATCGAATAACTCCGATGCTGAGGATTCCCTTTCTTTTGATAGTTTTTTTCGGGGCGTTCGTGTTTTGTTTAGCTTTAAAGTCGATCCTTGCAGTAAGGTACGTGTTCCAGTGACGCCGGAGGTAATTCTTGGCGATCTGTTGAACGAAGGCGATGTGTAATGGCTATAATGGCTTCAATAGTGCTATGTTTTAAATGCAAATGGTATTTTATTCGATTTCTCACTATATGGAAAAAGACGACATACATAAAAATAGAGAAAACACAAGCTTCTTAAATAGGAGTGCCACTGGGCAGATACTCATGCCAATGATAGTAATGTTATTAGTTGTTGGTACAGTCAGCTCTCGCTACTTCGAGCCCTATACGTATGCATGTTATTAGATAAGAAATGTGTACCACTTTGAAACTAACCTGGCTCTGGTAGCGGTCGGTTGTATTTGCTGCATGAATTTTTTCTCTACTTGACTTGCGACCTGACTCAGGAAATCGTCTTCATCTAAAGAATCTTCAGCGCTATCTGCGACTTCCTCACCTGAATCATCTCCGAATCTCCCTTCACCTGCTGTTTTAACGGAAACATTGTTTCGCAGTAGCAGTGAAGCAGGGCTTCGCCGCTCAGGGCAGCCGACTCTGTCCAGAGATGAGATGTTTTCACTGGTCGAATAGCTAAATCCATTGTCGTGAAGGTCCATTGATCTGCGTCGCCCCCGGGTCCTCAGATTTGCTTTTGCCGAAGATACCGTCAATGACGGAGACGACATAGGAGACGTCCGTGACAGCAAACTGTGACCACGCAGAGTTAATCGACCACCAACAGTCGGCGTCGACACAGGAGTGCTCGATTTACTATAGGAGGTCAACGCAAAAGGCCGCCGTGATGAATGTTGTGCGCGAAAATCACACATATAGTGACGAAATTTAAAAAAACGAATCCGTTACATACTGAGAAACAAATTTAGAAAAACATTTACTCTGCCTGTGCTAAAAAATGTGGCTTCGGGGCGTATACAATTAAAGATTCTAACAAAACAAAACAATAGGTTACTTCTAAGGACACGAGGGATCAATACATTATATTGTACATTGTTAGCTTACTTAGCGGAGACTCCGTTCGTAAACGGAAGGATTCTTTGGTTCTGTGGAGTTCTTGGCTGCTTCCCACTTTGATCTGATGCTCCCACCACAGAAGCCACATTTTCCGGTTTTCTTTGGGTGCTTGTTATAAGTTTGCAGCTACCCTTAAATGCCTTGACCGTTCGGCAACTATTTAGTAACGGAGGTGTGGGAGGAATGGCTCCAAAGAGGGCTTCAGTGCTATCATCAAGTGATGAGCGGGACGAATCACGACCTCGGTTTGCAGCTGACCGATTTGAAGGCGATGACAAAACATCTGATGAACACTGTGAGGAACGCGATCTTGTCACGGGACCAGGTGAAGGCGCCTACCGACAATCATGTTACAGTTAGTATGTTTGACGATAGGATACAGAAGACACTATTTCTCTCCATTCTATTATTCTCCATTATCCTATTCGCTTGTATGATATACATGCGTCAGTATGATTTAAATGATGCTACCATGTTGTATTACACGTCTGCACAACAGTGTAAATAGTGCCAACGTTACGGTTTGACTCTCTTAAAATGGAAGGTTCGTAAATTAATGGTAAGCTGTATTTATCAAGAACACATAAAAGTTAATATATAAGCGATTGTTCAATTAGTATTTTGCTGAACTCACATCTTGTTGTTGTTGTCTAGTGTTTACTCGAGGGGGCATTCGTAAAGCAAGTAGCGCGAGTTCCCTCTCTTTCGATGTGCGACGATTTCTGCGGAGACCCGTTTGGCTCGCAGCTTTGACAGGCGTAGGTGATTGAGGCGCTGTGCCATCTTCTCGAAATTGGGCCTTAGCGAGCAACTCTGCAAAATTCACCGGTGTGCCATTAAAACAGAAAAATTAAAAAAAAATGTATTCATGCTGGTCTTGGTCTTCACTGAAACAGTTTAACATATACTGTGCGTACACTTGAGACTAAGGATGTCATTTTATGCACAAAAGAAGTAGCATAAATATAAACATTTACTTAGAAACGTATGATTATAAAAAACATAAAAATCCTACTATTTTGCTTAATTTAAAAACTGAACATACAACAGAAACCAAAACTGACAAATTGTTATCGATTCAAGCATAATGAAGAAAAATTATATTTGTTTTTTCAAGTTTATATGCTTCACTACAGTTCTGTAAGTTTTTCATGCGGCAGTTGATGGTGATGGAAGCCAGTATTGGGTTATGTGTCACGGTGTATTGCTTAGACCGAACAAACCTACTTTGAACAAAGTCACCACCTCCGTAGCCAATTTCCGGTCGCTCATCTTGACTACCGCTGAGTATCATCTGACTTAGTGTTTCATCTTCTTCCATTTCGAATCAGAAAAACCCGAGTGTGAAGTGTTAGGGTAGGCACGATTAACAGCTACAGATAATACTTCTGAGTACAACTTTTGCACAACTTCTTATACTTTCTAAAACCCTGAGTGTGGTTCAACCTAATTCATTGTCAAAAGTCGAAGTTCCATCATCCACATTTGTACTAGGCTCACTCGTTCAAGCAGCGCTCCAGTCTCTCCGCGTATCCTTAATATCCATGAGATCCATCTAAAATCAGCTTCAATACAAAAACTTGTTTGTACTGAAGATCTTAGTTGACTCGAAAATCTTTTAAATCACTTAAATTAGTCCACTAGTCCAAAGAGCGAAGATCTAATATATTCTATTATTGTCACACTCATTTGCAGCAGTCGGTAACTTCGCGCGGCTACCTTTCGTTTGCTCAATAATCAAAACATTGGCTCGTGTCGCTCTTTACCCGTCACTATGAACGCATTTATGGAGGATCCGCGCTTCTGCATTGAGCTAAGCTGTATTTTGTCTATGCGGCAGGAAACCAAGAAATATCGCACCCCTGCTCAATGTTCACACCGGACTCTCATAAAGCGCGCTATCTATTTAATTCTGTCGGTTGCATGAACCTATCTTAACTGCACGTTTTTATTCTTCCTGTCATTTGCTAAAATATGCTGTTTAATTGACCCGGCTTTAACCATTAACTTACACAAGTACCCTGTCAGTCCACCTACGACCCGGTAAAACCGCACCACGTCCGTTACTTTATACCGCCCAGTCCGTGCAGGCCAGCAAAAATCATCGTTACCATTTACCACCATCACGGTAATTAGTTTTAACATTGCTGAAAGAGCCATAAATGTGTGTTGTCTTAAAGAAACTAGCAAACAATTGTATGACGTAGATCTGTGGCTCCTCCAATGCCAGCAACAGCAGGAATGCATAGCTAAGGCGTTCTTATGTCGTGTTATGTTAATGCTACCACTACATGACAGTTCTCTCTGTCTTTTTTCGTCGATAGTGGGTGATCGTAGGCGAACACCATCCGTGACAGTGAGCGTACGAGCGAGTGGTTAGAGTCTAACTTGGTTGCAGTACGAAGCTGCCCCAAACGCATTGCGTTGTAGCTTTGTGTGTCTTTCTGCTTGTCGAAAGTACGAAGAAGTAGGTGTTATTCGAAGCATCAGTAGCAGCAACTTAATCGTCCGCAACAGCGACGGGTCGTGCGGAAGCTGCAGCTGGTGTTTATTTGGAACAACATTTACAGCTACGCTATAACTTGCAGTTGTAGCAATATAAGGTCGTTATACGATAACTAACTACTACTACTATCACAATAGAACAATATTAAGTCATCGGTGAAGCGTTAGTGAAGGCCGCGAAGGTGCTGTGGAACCATTCAGTGACGAACAGCGGTGGCTAACAACCGTCAGACAACTTAACATTGCCCGCAGGACAAGAAGGCCAGCAGCCTTTGATCGAGTATAGAATAACGACGGTGAACGAGGAAGTTCGTCGCTACCGTGCTAGAATGGTGAGACACTAGTAAAGTAGTGAGGATCTGTAACTGGCATTTTATGTTTTTGTCGTGAACGGTTGTCGATCAGCAAACAGGCGACTGACGGTGTTCGTGAAAACGGTGACCGCTGCTGCTACTGCGCTAAGACCAGACGGAAGGGATGTGTTAGCAACGTCGGCAGCAGTAAAGAGCACGAGGAGAGGCTTCTATAGTCGGTTAGAAACCAAACGCGGACAGGCAAGGAGACAGTCGTTGCTTCTTGAGCGCGTTTTTGCGTCCTGCCTCCCTAACGACGGTGATTACGGATTGCGCAAACGTACGTACACCTCTATCTGATGTATATGACAAGGGTGTATATGCGTCGCGTCGGTTGCCTTCTACTTCGTCCCGTAGAGTAGCTTGTGAGTCTTCTAGCATACCTATGTAGAGACAGCGTGTATAGCAAACTACAAGGCGGATTCTATAGAACCTAGCGCAGATCCGCTGTGAATATTTTTGTGTGTCGTTGGCGGTCGTTATGCATTGTGGGCGATAATAAACAATATGATTATGTTGCCAAGCCTATAGTCGATGTGTTTATTCAGGAGGTTCACGGTGCGCTGTTGTTAACAACCCAGCATTCAAGGGTTCTGAAGAACGTTTGCTAATACCTCAATCGTACCTCGTCTTAACAAACGTCAGTGGTGAACGAAGACAACAACGACGTTGCCGTATAATAGCGTTACTGAATAGACCCACCAAACCTAAACCACATAGGGGAAGGTCTGTATGTGCATCTTGTCGTGTGAAATATCGACCCATGATAGAATGGAAACGCCAAGGAACTCCCGAGTCAAGACCCATCATGAGCTGCTTCACAGCAGAGATTTTCAGTGCTTTTGCTGTCTGCACGTCCGTACTGGTACGTAAAGAAGTATAATATCGAAATAGAACGATAGATAGATAAGCGAATAGACAAATGTTAAAATTAACAATGATATGTGTATAAGTTAACTTCTGAAAAAATCTTCGAGCCTTTTATGGGCTACCGTTACACCCTGGATGTTATTATAGACAGCGACGCTATAACTTTTCGACGCCGGCACTTTGCGCTGCATCTATGTTATTCGGTTAAAGCTAAGCTTGATAGAGCCGGTCAGAAGTACTATTAGATACGAAACATTTATCCGAATCGAGGCCTTGACAACAACGAAGAGAAATGAAGCAACGGTCTGCTAATGAAGGGTCGGCAAGAAAAATGCGAGACATGGCTTGATTTTTGTCACTGCCTGTACCAGCCTGAGTCTAGCTCCTCTGAAAGCGTTGGACTAGTAAGAGGCTTAGTTGACGCATAACTGTACGCATAAGTATCTAGAAGGAATAAAAGACAGTAAATAAAACTATATATATATGGGATGTGTGGCTACCATGAGAGTTCGTTAGATTTATAAGTTAGTCATGTAAATTCTTTTACGAACGACACAGCTAAGCTAATCTGTCTAATATATATCGTGGGGCTATGAAGCAATTCGCGCGCTTTCTAATTTGACGAAAAACTGCAGTGGAACCGTGGCATCGCAATACCATAATGCCATCATGGCTGATAGCGTCTATGTGAAGTCTGTTGTATGATATGGGCACAGGCTTTTCAAGCAGCCGTAACATTGTGCGCATTAGTTCCTCGTCATATTGGCCGATTGATGCAATACGTTTTTATGGGACGTTGCAGTGGTCTGATGATATACAAGAACCATTCAACTAGCAAGACTACGTATCGAACGGGCGGGTGACGGTTGGGTGTGGAATAATACGCTTCTACTAATCAACTTTATCGCTAAAATTGGTTTATGGGTAGATGTTTTGACGAGATAATCCTGCGAAGGTAACATTTTTAGTTTGAGAAATTAAGTTTCAGTATCTTACGTCTTCAGTCGGAATCGGAATAGTAGGGTCTCGGATGTACGTTTGATTAAAACTAATAATAATAATTAAAAATATTTGGATACTAAGCTAACGCTGTTCTGTTTGATACGTTTGAAGTCATTTTATGAACTCATTAGTCACTTCTCTATATTTATTATCTTACGCAGGCATAAGTGAAACGGCGAAAAAATGTTCTTTTTTGTAAAAATCGAATGTGATTAGCTTTTATATATAAAATTTTGTTAGCTACTAAATCTGAGAAAAGCAATCGTCTCAGTTCATACATAAGTTGAGATCGAATATAAATGCAAATATTTGCATATAATATGCGACTAGTGAGGTAAACTACATGATATACAAATAAAATAGTCCTTGCATTCGATTAATCTATGACAAATCTTGAGTTAAAAAGCATCAAAATTGATCTATTCTATGAACGATCGATATTTGCGTTTGTTGATTGGGTGCTTCCCAAGCGCAAATCTTAGCGTTTATCTGTGTCCTGACAAGGCGGAACGCCTTGGAAATACATACATTAGTGTGCGGTTGGCGTTATGCCATGCGTTTCATGAATGTTCTGTGTTTAATGGGTAATGAAGCTCTACGTAATTCGTTCAATTAGAAACGCTTCGAAAAGCTATATTAATCAATTTATTGTACGCCATTTAAAAGACATACGTTAGTACACGCTTTACACATCTACGTCATCATATTCATAAGGCTTTATATGTTATCTAAATAATGAGCTTATATAAGGGTTTGCTTTATAGGAAAACAAGCTTGCTAGCTTTTGTTAGGACAGCCCAACGTTACCTGTTGCCATATTTAGTTCATCCAGATCCTGGAATACATTGGAGCAGTAATGCTCACTATTCTCTATTTCAAGTTTTGCTTCTGGTACCTGTGTTAGGGTAGCTCCCAGTACGAAATAAAGTTTGTCTATGCTCGGTTCGAACGTAGACACGACGTGTTTCCAAAGTTAACAGGTAAATACGGTACCCACTAAGCTATTCCAAAAGCATACACCTTGCTGACAACACTGATATTGGATCACTTTCCAGTATAGAGGTTTCCGATGGATTAGCTTTACCTATAGTTTCCCAACAACACTTGTTGTATTAAATGCTTTGTCCACAGTGAAAGCACGGTTTCGTCATAGATCTTACTTGTAACACGTTCAAATTTGCTAAGCGATTGTGAAGTTGCAGTTCTTTTACGACGTCATGCCACAACGTGACTTGTTAGACAATATATAAATTTTAAGCAGGGCATGTATGTCATGCATGTGCTAGCTACGTTAAACAGAATAGCGTGATTCTTATGCGTAAGCATTCTTTTGGCAGTCTACAAAACATAATCGGTTTTTGGCACGCTAACTCTTATCATCCTATGCAATCAAATGAGCATTAGTCGAGCAGTATCGAAGTCTTATTTTGACTAGACCAATTCATCGAAACGTGTTCATTTACTGAGTCCCAAGTCCTTGGACATCTGCGCTCGAATCGAGCAGACATGCGAGTGGACGTTTTTTCTTGGGCTTACTATAATATATGGAGTATGGTTGATCTCGATAAGTGTCATCTGCGCAACTTTCAACAGAAAGATGAAAGACGGCTTGGCCGATATATTCATCGTTTGTTATGAATTCTCCACGACGCGTTGCTCTGAAGGTAGCTAGCCGCGAGCCGGAACACTTATTGGATAGTCTGACCAGCCTCGTATTCATCTGCCATATTACTTTAGCATTTTGTCGCCAAAGCCATTGCTCCCTAAACCTTTCATACTTAGATTTACCACTTATTATATCGATGAAAAGTAAACGACCATGCGCTGTTTCGGTACAGCGCTTATGTTTATATAAATGTCCGCTATATATTGTTCATCTTTACGTAATAAGATAGCTCATATGTAATAGAATTACAGCACTGCGGCGTTTAGATGTTAGAGACCATTGGCAATAGATCATGGGATGGACATCAGTTGCATTTGGCCTGAGTGGCAACTTCTGTAATCTATCCGTCTCGGTTAAAAAACACTTCGTTCATTTATTAATGCGTACCCGATGCACAAGGCCCACACATATTTTTCTTTAAAAAGTAAAATGTTTTTGTCTAACTACAGAGTAGGTGTAAGATTTAAAGCTCTGTAAAACCACTTATGGCTTTGAAACCGGCATTTCTTTTTGCCATTCCACCTCGCGTCGCTTCTTAAGACAGACATTTGGATTTGGATAATCCCGATGAGAATCGTTGTTCTTTAACTCTCATGCAGTTACAACTGATCAGCATTTCGACGAGAGTCAGTATTGCATATAAGGCTATACCTAGATTTTTACCGTCGTGTAAATAGGGTAACCGTCATTATATTTCGCATCTTCAGAATTTTCGGTTTTATTTATTTTATTGTAATAATTATAATTTTATTACAAAAGAGGCCTGTCTAATTGGTGGCTCGTAATATTGGTACCGGTACGACGATAACTTGGGCCGTATCATCTTGGCTAACGCCTCTTCATGGTCGATGATTTGATGTTATATATGTGTATTTTTCACCTCTTTCTTAGTACAACGGATCGATTTGCATATTGCATCCCTAGTTCCAGTTTCCTGTTCGACGGCTAAATTCGGCGCCGTCATTTTAGGCTGCAGCGCCTGGTCGCATGCTTCTCAATTGCATGTAGGTAGATTAATGGCAAACCGTTCACTATAGATATTGGGTTCCGTCTTAGAACAGCTCGGATATAAGTGCGCAAGAAAGATCGGCGTTATTGTGTTCGTGACTTCGTATATATACAAAGTAGCGAAACGCTTCGTAGTGAAGTAGTACATAGTGTTCAAGGAACGAATGGACAGACAGAAAAAGATAGGGGCATGAAATAAGTGAAATTTCTGTTTCAACCATCGTAAAATAGCATGGCACTAAAGACCTTCACTAGTATCGACACCAGAGCCGTCATCCAACGATGTCCAAAATTTTACATGTTGGTTAAAATTACTCACACTTTTGTGAAACGTTTTCAGAGATGGCGGGTTTTAACAGGCATTTAGAGGTGACGGTGTACAGTTAACCTGCAAGTGACTATGTTATACCGCAATAGAAGCGAAGTCACACGCAAAAAGGGGCCTATTCTTAAACAACTTGCCCATGTCGTTGGTTGTGTAAATTTCGTGCCACCACGGTACTTATTTATCACGCCACTCGTTTTCCTAGGTCGTTTATACAATGCTGAGTGTTAATTTTCATTAAATCTACAGTTTTCCTGTAAACATAGCAAAGTTGATAAGGCGCAGCTGCATATACCTGAATATTTTGCGTTCTGCGTCCGGCATCACTGTTAAGCATTCAGTCAAACGACTGGTTCGCAACAGGCAGCGAAATATGTTTACAGCCGGATTTGAACCCAGGCCACCACGTGTAGTTCGTGTGGCATGCAAACACGTCAGTCACTAAGGAATCACGGGGACGGATTCTTAGTATTATGAAGTACACCATATCTCAGCGTACGTTGACATTCTTGTCTTTACGGTGGTAACTATACCACCCAAATTAGGCAAGCAGGAGTTACAAAACTTGATGAATGGGAAACTTAGTATTAAAATTGTAGTCCTTGGTTGGATGTTTGGAAGTAACTGAATAGCTATGCCAATAGTTTTGCTGTTTATTTTCCGACGAGTCAAAATCGAAATGGGTGAGCTTTGAAATGCAACTCTCTGACTATAGAATAATAATAAATGTAAGTATAATCTACAGTGACTTACTACGTAGTGGGATCCAGTAAAATAATGTGGAGATTACTAGTAATTGTAAGAATCTGGCAAGCGGTTGCAGATTATTTCATAAATACATACAATATGTACTTTTACGTTAGAGAAAAATAATGAGCAAAATACGGTAGTTTTACTATCTTCCGCTTTTTTTTTGAGATAAAATGGAGCAGTCGTCGTGAAACTGTTAAATATCAAGCCAAAACTTGGAAACCGTCTCCACCTAATGGCTAGGCGGGGAACTGGCTGTTGAATGGTATTCCAGTATTCGAAACAAATAGCGTTTCACTCTTTACTTACCAAATATTCAATACGTTTAGGGTTAACGAACAAAACATTTGAGAAGCGTATGCTTTCAACGGAGTTTTCACTTGCTTCGCTCCATAATCATCACATATTCAAAGCGGAACCGTGAACTGTATAATTCCTTAATATATGTTATGAATTTTGTTCCTAATATATATTTATTGCGTTTTGAAGCTACATGCCGCAAGCTACAAGTGGACCGTTTGATGAGTTAAATTGGACCAAACGTTTGTAACATCGATGGAGTCGCTTTGCTTTCGTGTTACGTTACGGCATCCAGAGTGCCTCATGAGCAATAATGTAGCCTAACTGGCGACGACAGTACGCTTCCATAGGTTAACTATCTAATTTCGACGAGCGTACGATTTTTAAAGGTTTTTCGCAGATGTACATACATAGGTAATTATGTGCATACTATCGTCTACAAAAATAGAAATTTTGTTAATTTTTTTTATCTTGTGTTATATTTTAGCGAACTGCACTTGAATAACCATAAACCAATTGTAGCTGATTCGCTGATCATGAAAAAAGCTACTAAAGGTTTATAAAACAGTTGACTATAGAATCGCTGCGTGCTTTTTGGCGTTACCTTCTCTTTTTGCTGTTAACACACTCTCTCTATTTGGCTATTACTGCCAGTGTCAGTTTGTACTTGTTTCGATGTACCTCTTAAATCTAGGCAACGTTTGGCCTGTATAAGTCCTGTGAGGGCTCTCAAAATATGGCATTTCAATTGCCTTAATTTATTTTATTTCATTTAGTATATAATCAAGAGAAAAAATTACTTTTAATACTTGCCTTGAATATAAACAGTTTGTCCAGTCTGTCCTAAAATTAATACACTTGCTCCCAAACGATCTGTCTGGGTGATAAGGAGATACAATGTGTGCGGATTTCAAATTTAAACGGGTAATTGTTTCGCCACGACGACCTTGACTGTGACATATGCCAGCGTATGAAGTTAACGATATTCTAATAAAAAAAAAAGCAGCGATTGCGTCCAAGAGTTGTGGTTTGTGTGCTGATTTCAAAAAGAGTGCAAATATAAGTAATGTAATATATGCGGCAAAATGCCTAACGAGTTTTTGCCATGAGCCTCATAAGTATTTGCAATGAAATATAATAGTTGCGCGTCGACTAACAGAATTCGGAATGGCTTTCTCATAACGTACCGCATTTAGATGCGAAAGTTTAAGATCAAACGTTGTGTCTGGGTATTTTAATTTCTGTGCCTTAATAATCTTATAAACGAACTGCTTGAACTGAAACAGCTAGTACCAAAGGCAAATTTTATATTTACATGGAGAATGCAAGGAGCACTAAGAAAGCCAGTTAAATGCATTTATTGTACGAAGGTTGTTAAACGTTTAATTTGAATTAGAGCATAGTGTTTTTTCTTATTGATAAAAATGAATGTTACTTGAGTTAACTGTTCATGTAGTTTAGTTTTTTCCGCTGTGACGACAACTTCGTTAGTTGATAGCTATACGAGCATACAATAAAAATATTCTTTACAGAGCCTTGTATAAGAAGGATAATTTAGTTCATTAGTTGAGAATAGAACAGGTTATATCAGAACATATGCGGAGCCTTCAAAAGGATGAATTATGTCAGTGTCACTTTCTAAATAGGATTTGCATCGAAAGGGTCGTACCTTCAGACTTCCTGCCAATCTATGGTCTTAGTAGAATTCGTGAGTTTATCCATAATAAATATTAGTTTCTTTAGTATATACGTTCATGTAACGATCAAAGAGAATTGTATGGAAACTATCATTCTTATTGCCATGCAAGACGGCAGTTTGTCGTAGCATATGTTCTTTATTCTATAAAATATTTATGCTTTGACCATTTATAGCTGGTTAATTAGAGGCACAGCCATTGCTGATGATTATTTTGACTTGAAGTAACGGCTTACTATAAAACATAAACATAAATAATTAAAGCCCGACTTTTATAGAAATATATATCCACATCTTTCAATTAACCTTCTGATAAATCTATATTGTTAGGTCTTGTTTTCTGATTGAAGTATGCCTAATGTAAAACGACTTCCCGACTTTTATGCTAAAGCTAACTTTTTTTTTAACTAATCTTTTCTTTAAATAGGAGTGATTCATAATGAATCACTCCTATTTAAACAAAAAATCTCGATTTAGTCAGCGTTTTTGTGACACTGACGCACTTCGTAACCTGCTTCTTTAAAACAGCTAGAAATTAACTTCCGGAAAAAAGAGCAAAGCTTCGAACGTATCTTTGTACTTTAAAAAAATTAAAAAAGTTACACTACAATCATAAAATATTAGATTGTCACCACCAAACTCGTCATAGAACTTATCAATGCCTAGCATAAATGCCTTTACTCATTATAATTGCTTTCTCGACCATTCTCTGTTGTTTCGATATGTCAGCTAACAGTCAATGCGCGCATATTTCAAGCTATATACGACCTAATTGTGCATTTGTTGGAGCCATTTACGCTCTGCTGCTATAAATTCGTCAGCGGAGCAATTCGATGCGGTGATAACGGTGGATCGGAGTGGACGTTTATCTCTGAGTTGGCTTGACAGACATTTAACAAAGAAAACGTCAAAAGGTGAATGAGTCTGTCGAAATGAGTCGCTTACCAGCTGCTGCTTTGTTTACACCTCCAGTCCAGTCGCTCCTATTGACGTTACTATGATTACCGTCAGTAGTAACCGGGGGGGGGGGGGGTAAAAGTTCTTTCACTACCGCAAAGAACTATTATTTCTGCGCTACTGCGTAGGCTACCAGTAAGCAAATGCGCAACACTATAGCAACGATATAGGTCTCTGGCCTAACTGTGGCAATTGTAGTGGCACTACGGTAAGCATGGCATTGCGTATTACTAAAATTACTTTCGATTAAAATTCTAACGATTGATACCAGTGAAGCAAGTTATCACTAGGCGTTGATAGGATTGCGCAGTGGGCAATGGGTGTGTTGTCGAAGTGCCGTTATCTCTAGACAGAACACGTCTTGACGAGTGAGAAAAGTAAAGAGGGCTTAATTTACGAATTGAAATGTTTTTGGTAAACACAAAAGTCGTTAATCGTCAACAGTTGTCAACGTGATTTTCGTTGACTACGTCCGTCCATTTGTTAGACTAAGGGTTCATTTTTGAGGGCTGACTATAATGCACGTGATGTTGAAGCACGGCCAGCTAAAACCTGATAGGCTTTTCCACAATACAGTTTAAACACAGTTGTCTATGAGTTAAGTACGCTGGTTCACACAACAGAGTTTTCACGCATACATTTGTACATCAAATGATATATCGGAACGAACGATGCTGATGGCTTCTTTGGTGCTTGTAAGCGGTGGTCGGCGTTGTTTAATTTTCAAAATGACAAGGAAGTTATTGTCGTCAATTTACTAGTAACCAAATTAATATTTAGCTTAATGGGATGAGTGAACTTTTCCCATCGGGCAAAGGTGTTTGACCAATTAACTTCATCTTCCACGCGGACCTATCCATGAGACATGTCAAGCGGTCCAAAAAATCAGCCTACTCCGTCCATTCGAAAATGTCAAATTATGTCTGATAAACCTGCTTTTTAAGATTTCTGGTAGTGTAAATAATAGATAATTGAACGCATAGGCTAAACAAAGCCGCGGGCTTAGCCTTATGCCTGTTTCATCGTGAATTAATTTATTTTATGCGCTCTTCAGGTTAACGAAAACTATAGATCAAGTATACATTAATAGTAATCTTGCTATAAAAACCCTGCCCCACTTAACCAGTTATTTTTCTATAGTTATTTTATCAGTATGTTTTAGTGTATTCGCCAGGAGACTTAACAACTTTAAATTTATCTAGTTTGTGACATGTTGGCTTTTTATACATGTAATGTGACTGAAGGTTTTCTAGCGTTGGCAGACTGACTTCGTTGTCGCAATGTACACGAATAGGGGACGCTGTCGGCCGACTTCTAAGGGGCGAATGTGGTCTTCAGTTGACGTTTAATAGACATTGCGGCTAATAGACGAAGCGAGTTGGCTAACCTATTAACCCTATTTACGAAGCGTCATTATTGAGTGAGGTTTTCCTGAATAGCAAAATAAGGGGTATTTACGCATAATAAATTAAATTAAGGCTGGCTATGTTCCCAGGACGACACTGAATTTTTTTTCTTATAAGTAGTGCATATTCTATTGAATATTTATATACATTTAACTGACATATTTCATTTGGCATATTGATCCCATTTCCGAGACGTTACAAAAGACGTTACAGCGCTTTTTAGCTTTCTCCTACTTATAATAACTGGTTGCGCGTATTAAAACAAACAAAAATGTAATAGACATTGAATGATGATTCTATTCGTTTCGATTGATGTATTAACTCTAATCCTGGAACGTCATCAAAAAAAGCTTAAACTTCCGTCAACATCCCCCCTCCTAAATAAGCTCACCTGTAAAAAAAAATGTTCCAGCATCATATCCTCAAAAAAAAAAGAACCGTCGTATTCGCTTTTGGGTTTTTTTCACCCAAACCAAATGTTTACTTCAGCTAAAAGAAGACGTATTGTGTTACTACTCGACTGGTCGAGATCTATCGACCAGTGTGAAGATTTAGCATTAACAAAGTGATAACGTAGAAATGTTCAATGTTTCTGGTATATCTTTCATAAAATTTGTCAAGCAATATAAAAAAATGTGTCATCACGAAAGTGTTTCTGTATATCAGTCACTCAATTGATACGCAGAAAGCCGCTTGAAAAACCCCAAAATTATCATTTCTTTATTTTACATTTATCTCACTGGCGACGAGACAAATTTTCATCCGACTGCCTTTTTCAGTCTTTTAAAGTTCAAATATCAGTTTTATATATATGGACATGTATCGTGTGTGCTCAGCTTGTTGAGGTCTATCGATTATTAACAGAAAATCTCTTTTCAACATAGAGCAAGAATGATCCCTTTTACATAAATTTATTGTTATTAGGTAAACATCCAAAAAAAGTTCTCGATAAAACTTTATAGTCTATTTCAGGCCCAATAATTTTCTTACGAGCGTGTAAGAGATCTGATTATTGATTTCACAAAGTGACTAAACAAGCATTACGGGTGAAAGAAGCTGAGTCCCAAAAAAGTATTCGCAGAATTGGGAAAAACAAAGTGAAATTTTACATTTTATCAGTTATGAACTACTGAAGCAAAAATCACCGATTTACCCTTAAATGTAGAAAACACGAACAATCAAAAATTTTTTAAATTCAATTGTACATAAATTCTGTAAAACTTGAGAAGACAAAGAACTTCCTAATATAAATGTATTATTTTTATTTTCAACGAATGTCAAATAAATCGTAAGAAAAAAAAACGACCAATTTGGCCCAACTTTATTACGCATATGGAAAAGCCAAACTCCCCCGGTTAAGAAGTATTGATTCAACCGGCTCCATCTAAGATTCATGCCTTTACAGGACAGAACATTTCCGATAAGAAATCGGCCTAATTTGATCTCTTTAAACGGCCGATTTGCGCTCGACGACCTAAAAATTGACGGACGTAAAGTCTTAGTAGTATCAGGAAAATATAATGGTTTGCGAGCATCGCCTCGCATCCATTTGACCGGTAATTGGTTTACCTGATATAATTTGTTCACCTGGGGTAACAGAAAGCGCAAACTGGTTGCAAATTAGTAGTGATCTTATCGCAGTAACCATAATCTAACTTAGACGATATCGTAATGCCGTTCTTTGTAGACGAAGGCGCAAACTTTTGCCCAATCGACACTTCCCAGGAAAGAACTCTGCGACCCACAAAAAATCAGCGCAGTATATATCCGTTTTGGGGCCGTTTTGGGTTAAACAGTTGACGAACCTAAATTTAGCAGTACGGATATATTATAAGAAATCCACCAAACGCTAGTTTATTGGGAGTTTTCCATGGCAATGACTTTAAAATATGGCTGGTTGTAAACAGATGTACAAACGCCAAACTAATGTTTACATTTAAATAAGTACGCCGAAAAATGTTTATCTTACACACAATGGTATGACAATAATGAAGACGATAGATCATTTGCCAGCTGTCAGCCAGTCTCAATTTTATTTGCAATGTTTGTTGTATTGAGATGCAGAATGATTGCTGTGTTAATACTCTATAATTTCAATTGAAGCGCGGGAAAATATAATGTTTGAACTGCTTGCAATTGCCGGGTATTCGGCATTATATTCAGCTGGAAATAGAGATAAAACCGCCATGGAATCTCTGCAACGAAAAGTGGAAGTGTGGAGACCATTTTTTCGTTTACCTCGCGTTTTTTTTTTTAATTTTCTTTAAACCATATAATTGTAAATAAACGCCTAAACGCGAGACGTGGCAAATAAGGGGTTGGATCTAGTGAACGTCCATGTTTTACACGTCGCTTCAATCCATTACGCGCTCGTTTTAAACAAACGGAAAACATCACACGTTACTCAAGATGAAATCTAGAGATTCGCACGTCGAAATATTACCGTCTGCCGCGTCACGGCTTGTTGGTAATGAAGTCACGCTGGACACTTTATAATTAAAGGAAGAGAATAATACTATTAAGCGCATTATCGATTACTGGAAGCATAAGTGGGTCTCCACTACTACAGTATGCAAACGCTCTGATCGATTATTTGGAATTTGACATTCGGAGTGTAGTAGTGGGGCATTGTTTCGGCAATACATCTACGTTCTGCAGAGAGCACAGGAGATGTGTTCGCTTCATACTAACTTTGATGGCTTGAGGCTCTCAAAAAATTTCTCATAAAAATTCAGATAAAGAAATATGCGACAAGAAGACATGAAAATCAAATGGGAGTCAGATTATGATCTGCTTGCTATCCCAAGCACAGTGCATTGATAAATCTCGTTCACTGTGGCGCGCATACAAACATGCTCTACTATAGCCATTCAGTAAAACTTAGACATTTGAGTTTGAAAACGTACAAATGTTAAAATTTCTGACGAAAACATATTACTGACGACGATTGGTTTTTCAAAGACGTGTCCTAAGCCTGACGCCACTAAAAACTAACACAGCTAGGTTCAACAGCGTATTGGATTAGTTTGAACTGAATTGTTTTAGGTCCGTGTGGAGAAGCTATAAAAAGGGGCAAACGTCATGCAACTATATGAGTGCCTGTAATTAGTGCTAAAGTGAGGGGTTCGTTTAGGTGAAGGAAAGTTAACTCAAGGTGGTATTGGTTTTAAATGCGTGCGAGTAATACTTCCTTGAAGTACGTCCATTATAGCCGCAGGAGCAAATTTAAGTTATTTAAATTAAAAACATGAATGCAGATTTTAGGTAAAACACGATATACAATAAACTGTCATGGTTTTCCTTTCAATGCAGTTACGGTGTTCATGGTACTAGAACTACATAGTACATGTGGCCGATTGGACGCCCGCTACTTCTACGCATATAAATCACTTTAAATTTACTTCACTGATTGACACGTTGTTATTCTATGGAACCCAACAATTATAAAGGTGATAATACTAGTAATATGGCATAGATATTAAATATAGCTTAACCTGAACTATTACGCACAAATATTCGATTGGAATGCAACAATCTGTGTATATTGACGTTGCAATGTAAGGAAATAATCGAGCTTGAAATTCAGGAGTGTCATGAAATAGCTTCTCGTCATTGTGTCACTCTATCTATATCAGTGAATACATGTCGATGGCATTTGCTGTATCTTCGATTTTGTATCTAATTTAATTTTATTTTCTGGTTCCTTTCTCTGAATAGGCACAATCGCACTGGGCCTTCTGCACGTGATGATGCAGATGGCTATCGTCGCTGTGATCGCTACCGCCCTATTGAATCCCGAATTGTTGAATGATGGTAACGCTTCGAAGGAGACTCTTGTCGAGACCATCGATTTGGACCAGACTCGCATCGACGTCCATCAGACTACTCTTAAGCAGCTATCAGCTACGATGCGTACTACGCGGCAGGGCCTCTACTACGAGCTGTTGCAAAGCACGTTTTTCGGTTTCGCGTCAATGATGCTCATGTATGGGGCCATCTGGGGTCAACCATCATATCTGATGCCTTTCTTTGTCATAATGTGCTTTGACTTCGCCAATGCGATGCTGCGACTCGTCGGAAGCTTTGCGGAACGTCACGTACCGGCGCACGCCGGGGATCCCTCGAGCGGTTTCTATGTCATGATGACGGTAATTCTACGGGCGTACCTGCTCAATATGGTGTGGTCTTGCTACAAATTTTTAAGGCTTCGTCAGGAGCTTCTACGCAATCCACCGGCGACAATAGTAAGTCAGCCGCCGACCGTTCCACGACCAGCGCACGGGTCAAACGCTGAGGCTAGCGTACTTCTACCGGATTATGAGGCCACGCAGAAACATCCGTATACCTTCTATCCAGCTCCACCTCCGCCATACGCGACAGCCGTGCAGATGCCCGGCGTCGATCAGCTGGTTGCTCCCCCACCTTCGTATCAGGACATCGCTGGAACATCGCAGCAACAGTTACCCCAGTCTCAATCGCAACTGCAACCGCAGCCATTGCGAGTGGTCGTTCTGCCAGAAGCGACAGGGGTCCCACTGGTAGTCGCTGCAACACCTGCGGCTGGTAACCATAGAGCAGCCACGGGAGGCGAGTTTGAAGACGGCGTTGGCAGTGCCATTATCCGCGCAATATCCGCAGATGAGGCTCAAGCGGGCGATGCCGTGGGTGAGACCGATTCTCCACAATATTCAGTACTCGCCAACCAAGAGACTCAACCCGCTACTGGTGTTTCGAACGCGGCAACAGCATCATCCAAGAAAAAGGAGGATGGGAAGGAGAATGCTGCGAAAGCCGGAAAACATAACGACACGAGCGAATAAGCCTGTGTTTACGTTTGTGCCCTTTCACGTAAAAAAGAATAATCGTCATTGCTATTTAATGGGAACACATTTCATACTAGCAACAAAAAGGACTATAGGGAAGTGACAAACATAACGAACGTATAATGATAAAGATTTCGTGTGACACATCATATGGATGCGTCCGCAAAATAAGTACCGTTCAGGTACGGGCGGATGTAATTCAGTGTTCAGTATAAGAAAAGGAAGAAACGAAATTATTTGTAAAACAAAACAAAGCTATTAAATAAACGTGGAACCATAATGAAGACGGAGGGATACGGGAATGATAAATAGTTCGTACAGCGAATCCGCACAAGCCTCCACGAAGACCAGATGCGATCAAGTGGATGAGCTAGGGCAGAATGAGGCTCTAGTCGATTTGCCGTGGAGGCATTGAACGCTTTAGGGGAAGGTGATATTTTGAATTCTCCCAACAGCGCTTACATATGATGATGGAGGTGGCATTGATTCTTTGCCGTGATTGTCACCGCACTGCTAGATCCCGTTCAACTGAATAATGTGGAAAAGTTCGTTGAGCCCATCAACGATTTTACGAGTATCGCTTAAAACTTCATTGAGACACCCTTACGAAGCTACCAACGGAACGAAAAACAACAATCTTAGTAGTCGTTAAACACGTTTGGGGTAAGGCAGACCCGGAAAAAAACCGTAAATAAATATTATTAGAGCCATGAAAAACCGGAATAGCATCGCCGACTCTGACATATGTAGTTTCGATAGAAGAGAAAAATAATTTTAGTATTGCCTGTAAGTATTCAATAGGCGGAACAACTGAACGGATGTTCATCCCTAAAGGGAGAAATATTTTTGGACAAGATACTTTATGGTCGTGACGCGCCTTGGGCAGTATGACCATGACACCTGTCGAATTCGCAAGGCGTCTTTCATGGCCCATTTCGTTTCGATTTGCTTATGTTCCTACGCCATCAAGTGTTACCAGTGTACCATTGGCACTCTCCCCTCGGCCCTCTTGCGCAGGGCGCTTTTGTGTAACAGATTAATTCAAAAGCGAGCCGCGTATACATGAAAAGTTGATTAGGTTCCGTGCTGCCGTTAGTCACAGGCTTGAGAAGTGCCGAGTTTTGTCTTCTTATCTGTTTTTTTTTGTTCAGCTTAATGGATTTGAATCAATTATTGCCCATCGGCAGTTTCATTTGGTTGTTTCTTAAGATCCCGTGTTATTTGCTCCTAGTACAATTCTTTATAAATTTTCTTGTATGCGTTGAACCGAATTTAGAAAAAAATTACCATTATACAGTCGAGAAATTTGTCTGCTAACTAATTTCACCGTCATTTTGGCATGAGAGCTAATAAATCGATAGCGTTATAAAATAAAAAAAAAAAAAAAAAACACCACTTCGCTAAGATTCTAGAGCACTGTTACTCTGAACGTATAATTATTATTAATAATATTACAGCGGCAACAATCGTGTTCAGTGGCAAGAAAGTTAACTGAAGAGAAGTTCCACTACGTATAGATTCACGTATATATAATTATGACACAGACAGAAAGCAGGCCTTTGATTACATTATGTAACTGCTATCGACGATTACGTTGACGACAACAATATGTATTATTGAGCAGTGTGTGATCATATATCTACCATTATACATACATATGTATGCGGATTAGTATGTGAGTGAAGATCACAGGCAGGCACAGCTTTTTAGTTACTCGGTGCTCAGCCCTACAACCAGAAACGGTAACGACCGACTCGTTATGAGCAGTGACAATTTTGATGGCAATTTCTGCGAGTGATATCTTTTGGGGAGCGGAAAGTTCAAATGTTACTATACGTCCTAATCAATATGCACACAACTCTGAAATATCGAATACAAGATAGAAATTCAATCAATTTGATCAGACTTTTCTGCCATACAAAAACATTATGTATAGCATATGAAGAAAGGCATATTGTAGATAAACAAACAACTTTGTTTAGTTTCGAATTTAAATCTAGACTGTTATCATAACGTCTGTTAATACTGTTCGCAAAGATTTTAGAATTATCAATAGATGGAAAAAGATAAGGCTTACGTAATCCACATATTGTATCAGCTCTTAAGTATATAGATCAATTCTTCATAACAACAGGAAACGTACCTTTTTTACATTTAGATGATAAGTACAGCTTAATGAATAAGTGGCCCATAACTTTAGGACTCATTTGCTGTTATCTTCCACCAGCTGCAACCTGGCTGCTGACATAAAATTTCGACGAAACTTAAAAACTGGCAGGCGACGACGGCTTTTGTTCTATTTGATACCGCGAGCAGAGAAGAAACCTCATCTGTTAAAGCACAACAAAGAACTACGAATTTTATGTTACCTAGCCGTGATAAAAACGAAAATAGGATACCATATCGGTTGCCTGCAGTTGTTTCTGCCGGGACTAGCGTAATAGGCGTTTGATTAGATAGTTTGTTATTCTTTTTTAAATCACTCTATTACTTCTCTATGAAACATGCGCGGAGCAGCTGTTACACTGTCTTGTCTATTTCCTTGATGAATACACACATGAGTGGGATATTGAAGACCATCGTTTTTAACACCGGCATTGGGGATTGTAGCGTTCGTTTTGCCTTGTCGACCATGAGATGCATAGATAAATAAATAAATAAATATCAAGAGTTTAAACATGCTAGAATGAAATTCAGGCAGAAATCTAATGAAGATAAGAACGTGCGCCAACAAATTTAACGAGCTTGTACCACTAACGCCAGTCCTATTATATGTGACGTTGCGAAGGGCGATATTTCAGTGGCCTTTAATCTCATATACGGTATAATTAAACAACTGGATTTTAGCACTGCTCTTTTATGATAAGCCTTCCGTAGCTGTTGATCTGTTGTTCCGTTTGTATTTATATGATGCACAGTTGTCATTGTGTTTTTGTACTGGTAAGAGGAATGAGTTATCATTTAGTTGCAATTAATAATTGGATTGCAGTGACCCGTTTGACAGTACATGACGCTTACGAATGGGCACTGCAGTGCCTGTTCTTATTATTGTAGTCCTAATATGACAGATGAAACAGAAAGATTTTGCTACTCCTGTTTTCATCGGATGTTACGCTGCTGTTGATCTCCGCACACAGCGGCCTTCCTAAGTAAAATGCTGTGACATGCTTATACTGCACAGATATATGTGAAGATACGTCTGGATTTAAATTCACGAACGTACGTAATAGCAAAAACAACGCCTCAAATAACAAGTAGCAAGAAGGACAAGAGAATCGGTAAAGCCTCTTGCGTCAAATAACGTTCAGATTTGAAAACGCTCCTATTTACTATAAATACATACTCATAAACAAGTCGGCCCTCTGATTCTCGTTCACAACCTGCAATCTGACTCTCGTACGTAATTTCCAGTGTCATATTCTTCCGATTGCGGTGCCCCGGTTTGCAGAGCCTTGTCTACCATGAGATACATAGTCGAGACAGTTGGTGTTAGCCTACGTAGATACGCTAAGATAGAAAGATATTCTATGTGATGGTGACCCGGTTAAGACAACCTCGTAAATGAAAAAAAAAACATGGATTTATCACACGCACTCAAAAACTTCTACGCTAAAGAGGGGAATATAGTTTTAGACTATAGCTGGTCGCTTTGATAGCAAAAAGAAAAGGTCTGTAGATTTGAAACGGTATCGAAACGTAAAACGGGAAGCGAAACAATGAAAATGAACAGGAAGACGGCAAATAAATTGGACCTGGAAACGGTGCGACAGGGCGTGATTTTTGACAGGTCCTTGTTGTTAACGTCAACGGTTGTCTTTTTAATCGTTGCCTATAGCAGCGGCGGGACTGATGAGACCTCATCAGCGCATCGAAAAGCAAACGATGAACATCTCTTTACAAACTATAATTGATTTCATTAGAGTAGAACTGGGAGAGAATAGCACTGCGTACGTATAAAAGTTATGCTTTGTCCCAAGCTATTTGTTTTTTCCTATCGTCTAAGATTGATTTTTCCACCCTTGCCGTCAGCCACCGAGAAGATTATCGACAATTTGCAGCTCATTAAGAAATATAGAAATACTTTGTGATGATCATTGCGATAGTAAGAACTATAATTATTAGTACTATTATTATCTTATCATAGCTAGTGTTATAGAGTAAGGAAAGCAGGCGGGCTGATAATGCTATTGCTGTTATTTTGACAACTAGATCATAATGCCTACAATTATACGGGGATAACGGTCACTTTTGGGAGACCAGAACGAAGACAACGAGAAATGTCGGTTGATAATAATAGACAAAAGAATCCCTGACGGGAAAAAAGAATGTCAACGGCAAATGAAAACGAGACACGAGGAGAAATAATCTACAACATACATCTACAACAAATTTGAATAAAGTATTTTGTTGGTACTCAAACCCAACTCTACTGTTTGAATATACTAGTATAAAATTAGAAATATGAGCTACTTATTATCCGTAGCATAATAGTTATTTAAGTAAATTTCATGCGAAGACCATAAAAAATTGTCACAGTGAACAGTTTATGTAAATCGTAAAAACAAGCATGGTAAAATCAAAAGGAATAATTTTTGTCTATCCAAGCAAACATATTAACGTGGATTTCAGCGCTTGTGATTTAGAAAAAAAATATGCACCGTCTACGCAAATTTTTGGTAACATCCAGTAGAAAAGAATTGGCGTTATTGGTATGTAAATGTTTTCTAGAGAGAAATAACCTACATTTGTCTTTGAAATTACAGCAGCGAGCATTTCTGTTTCATATCTGTGCCTCGTAAATGGAAACTACAACGAACAAAGTAGAAGGGTTATTCGTTAATTTTGTGCCGCCTTTATTAGATAGGTACCTAGGTTCACTAAAAGTTAGGCGTTTTAATTTAAATTTAAAAAAAAACCTATATATTCTCATTTAGAGATAACAGATACGTAGCAGATTACCTCTAATGAGGTAATTTTTTCTAATCTAACTTTTACGAGACAACTGGCTTCGTTCCTACAGTTAACATGACTGTTGCAGTCATGTTAACTGTATATAACAGTATACAAACAGTATACAACAGTACAATTGATATAATTGGGCTTTGTTGCATCGAAATGGGTCCGATTGGATTGGTTACTAGCGGCTAGGCTAAGTCTTGTACTGGGTTGATACGACCAAAATAATGATCATCATTTATTTACTTTTATGCTGCTTATTCTAAGATATAGGGGTACGCGAAAAGTATTCTATTGACATTGTTTTACCTAGGTATTTCCGCTATATATGATGAACTAGACGATTACATTTTCGGTTAGTAGCTTTTAGCCTAGTTCTAAAAACTCAGCGAGATCGCTAGAATTATTTAAGAATATATAGAGTATATTAAAGTATACATTTTACGTTTTCCTGGAAAAACACTGGATGGCGTCCAGGGCATTGAAGGAGATATCAATCGCTTTAGATTGCTCCGCTTCGGTTATTAAAAACACATACGAGAATTTTGCAAATCTGTCGGCCACATTCAACGTAGCCGATTGACTACTCTATCATTTTGTATACATTTTTTGAACAAGCACTAATTGGAGGTCCTGCAAACTTTTCACTGCCAATTACATCAATGTATCAATTGAATTTGGGATGGTCATATCTCTATGGCTTTGAGATGTTGATTTTACAATATATACAGCGTTGTCCTAGTGTCCTACACTCAATTAAAAAAAGTCAATCGAATCTAACAATTACATAAAAGTGTTATCAAGTAAATTGAACATTCCGTAGGCGCACTAGATCTCAACATGGAGGGGGCGTCATTGCGAGGCTGTTTTCTACGTTCGTCTATGCTTACCCTTGACTCGTATCTACTTTTCCTTGCTTTTATTTTCTCTATTTGCTTCTGCAGCAGAAATCTACTTCCGTCGTTTTTTTCGATAGTAGTCGTAATCAAATTTGGCTGCTACCGTTGTTGACTGAGCGTGTGCATCAAAAGAGCTTTTTTCGTCGGCGATTCCACCATGTCTGGACGCGGTATACCCCGTATTAACCGAATGATACGCCGGATCAGGGACAATTACCGTTCCGCCACTTCCGACAGAGTTGCCACCTTTAAGGCTTTCACCATACGAATCAATCGCGTCGTCACTGTCGCCGAACCCATTAAATATGTGGCCAAGAGTCGGTTCTGGATACCCGCCACTCCCGTACGTGGCCCCGTACGCGTGAAGACCACGCTTGTTGTCACTACTGCTGTGGTAGTTCTGAGGAAAGATGATATCACGCTGGATGAAGCCTTTGTTCCAAAGACCCGTTTGGTAGGGGTTATTGTGTCCGTAGCCAAACTCTCGGTGGAAATGCGGGTACGAGTCAAGTGTGACGACACGGATACGACGAGGCTTGTTGTAGTCCCCGTTGGCACCCGCCTGGAGATAGATCGTCATTGGGGGATGATTGTCGTCGCCGTCCTACGAACGCCAGATCGGGCGAATGAAACACATTGAAAACAAAAAAATAGACGGAAGAGAGAAATGACCCTTATAACCAGGGACAAACAAAAATAGCTTTGTCATGTAGAAAAATTATTAGTAGTGAGGGACGTGAGATGCAAGTTGCAAATGTACGAGTTCATATAGGATTTTACCAAAAGCGGGCTATTATCAGGTTGAGTTCGAAGGGGACCATGCCGATATTCAGTATATTCTCGTTTGCCCTGCAGACTAAATAGACAAACTGGACGCGTCATGGCTATCGCTTTTTTCCTTTGTCGACAAATAAAATTACATTGATCACAATACGACAAAACAACACGATTCTGTAAGAAGAAAAAGATTTGATAATTATGCTAGACGAAACTTTAAGTTAGAGTCTGCCTCGACGAAACGGTTGAAAACTGATGCTATAAAGAACCGGTTCTTGTTTCTTATATTGTGTTGCTTTAACAGCAGTTTTCCTACGGCTAACTAAAGTCATATGTTTTCATGATAGCTTAATGGGCAACGTATTTACGTTTTTAGATCTTAAGGAGATGTAGATTCGACTCCGGGCATAAACACACTTCGTCTTGTGCCGGGAGCCAGCCCTCTGATGAAATGCCTAATGGTGATGCCGGACGTAAGATTCTAAACCACCTGTATCTACGGCTTTGTACATTTTGCAAACCTCTTTTTTTTTTTATCAATAAACATTCTAGGTATAAACGCCTTATAACATCGGCTCTTATTATTCATAAGCGGCATTGCTGCATAAACTGCATTACATTACATTATAGACGCCCATAAAAAAAAAGCGGAAATTAAAGTAAAATGTTGTTGATTCCATTTGAATGGATTGTACCGACACCCAGAACGATCTAATCGCTATTAGAGGTAACGAATTCAGCTTTCTCTTAAAACAGTAAAGCATAGAATGACTGTAGTGGATGATCGTGATTCGCGAAAGAAGCTTATTTACTGTACAAATAACATATAGTAGTGTTGCAGGAGTTGATATGTAAGTATTGTACTCAGTCGCAGCTTGTCCGTTAGCCATGCCGTGACCTTAAGTACGAAATTTTTCTATATGAATACCTACTGGATGAGATATGATTTGGCCGCTAGGATTGTTAGGCTCGAGAAATTCTTCACTTGAAATACGAAGAGTCCTTTTAAGCAAAATATACTCAAAATTTCAAACAATAAAGCAATTCGGATGTGTACCATAAACATAGTAAGCTAAGTTCGTAGATAAGGGGCATATACGTATTGTAGTAACACATGTACTCTTGCGCAGCTCTCGGCGCAGGTATTGCCGAATTTTGAGCTATCAGTTTTTTCAATCCCGTATAGCACGCAATCAACAACTATTATTAGTTAATATCAGCTGTTAAGAGTGAGAGAAGATTTCATGGGAAGCTCATTGACCGAGTTCTAAGTTGCGTGACGCAAACGAAACCAGTATTTGCACTATGAACGAACCTGCTCGTTAGACTTGTGGCTAGATTGTGGCGGCGGTAGATTGTACACATATGTTCGTTGATACGAAGGAGATGGCCTCCTGGGAGGGCGTGGGAGTGCATGCTCTCTGTAGTAGTCCTCGTCGTCGGGATCGTACTTGAATGGATCCGAGGGATTTGAGGGCCTTCGGTGATATCGCCGTCTTGGTGGAGGTCGCCTAAAAAAGGCAAACTTTTCGTTCAGCTACCTTGTATCGCTTTGTTTTGGCGCGCTTACCAAGTGGAGAATGTAGAATTAATTCGATGCTAGTTTTATGGCTGCCATGTACGTGAATGTCACGTTTATGAAACGTGAACTCATAGTTCATTTCGGGGCTGGTAGGAAATTATAAATAAAATTACAGTTTCAAAGCTCTGCTGGACAGTATATTTGTCATAATAGTTTGGCATAACATCCTGACCAAAGATGAACTCTACATATAGTGTATCAGTAGGATGCTGCTTCGAATAAATAAACGGAAAAAACGCAATACCCAAATGACTCATTGGCGTTTCAGAATAAAGTTTCATTCGAAATAACTATTCAAGTTCTGCGTTTCGAACTGCGTTAGCAGTTGCGTCAGACAGTAACACGAAAAAAACGTCCCTAATACTGTGTAATGTCGTTACATTTATTTGCTGCCTTTATAAACACGCGAATCTGCAATCCAATTTCTGCAAATAAGGAATAAACTAAGGTACAGCTACTTCTGATTTTATTATGTGCTTTAGATAGCTGCGGCCTATCGTTGATAAAAATAACGTTTTACGCGTAACTAGAAGCGATGCGTTTGAATTACTTTGCCTCCCTTAAACACATGTTTAAATTTTCAGAATTGCACTAAAAATATACCGCTCGTTTGAACTACTTTTAATGTTAAGTAATCACTTTCGCTTTTATCACATACCATACATCGCAGAGCTACTGTTTGAGAATACGTTTGGGTGGAGCTGTACGCGTATACCATATGTAGGTACTATGTATATCATCTGCTTTCATTCGCTCGCAGGCCTGGTATTAATAAATGAAATACATTATAAAATATAGGTAAAATTCAAATAGACATCTGTGGTAGCCCAAAATATTTAACTGCGGAGTGTTCGTACCGCATATTTTTTAACTGTCACATGAGCGTGGAGGCAGATGCGAAGGTGATTTTTTACGCGGACGTAATGAAAAAGTCCATTGTGAAACAACGGAACATTTGGACCCTTTATGTCTCACCCGCAGTTCCCTGTCTTTCAGATTTTCAGTGAATCAGCAAAGATTCAGGCCGTGTCTGTGGACCAAATTGCACAATTTAGCAAACTCTAATAACAAAAAGTCTATATTTGCTGAAATTTTAGAGAAAGCCGTAAACAACTTAAACTGTTAAGATGAATTATGCTTCGCTAATTCCCCCAGGAATCTGCCTTTGTTTTTACCGAAATCTATCGCTTCGAAACCTTATTATGAGTGCGTTATTATGACAACTGGCATCAAAATATCGTGATAAATTTCAAATTATGAATGTATAGGAGCAACGTATATGCTTCATTTACTGACTGGAGCAACCTACTTGGTGTTGTGTCCGAGGCGCTTGTGACTACCTTTTAAATTTCGCGGCAAAATAACATTTTGTTATGAGTGGATCTATGCTACAAAGAAGGGACATTTTCTCAACCGAAACTGTTGAAGGGGTATGTGGAAGGTGATGTAAGGGTTCTAGCAATTGGGGCTAACTGTTTTGATGCTAGACAGCCACGGGATACTGCTTACGCATGCTGATTCAGGTGATACTCATTTTGATTCAACTACCTTGGTTCCCTATGGAACTTTGCAAGCATTAAAATACTGCGGAAGCCCTCAGCGGTACACGTTTTCATAATGCATGTAAACCTGGACTCAGTGCCCACCTCAAGGCTGCTGCGCACTGTCCTCAATCTTGATTTTTTTTAAATGCATTCCTACTCAAAGCGTATGATATAGAAAAAAAAAAACCTTACTTATTATACTGTTTGAGAATACAGTTAGCCAATGAACTTTCCATTTGATGCTATAATTTATTTTTGCAGCTAAACCGAAAGTTCAAAGCATGACCAATAAATCGCAGGTATAATAACTGACTACTGGATTTCTTTGCCGTCTCAAGAGGCTGCCTGCTAATAACATGAATAGCAGCCCTGACCGTTCGGCTCTACCAAGAAAAACGGAAGATTGAATGCGTGCACATTGTAATATAAATAGTCGTTTCTAGGAGCAAGGGCATCTGCTCGAGCGGCGTCTGCTTAGCGAATGCTGCTTTCTGAATGTCAAAAGTCGGTTTGTTCGTTTTGAACGTAAGGGACTCGAAAGAGTCCCTTGCGTTCCTCCTCGAAGATGGACTGTCGTTTCGTTCGTTCTTCGTGACAGCAGCGAGTTTTTCCATTATTCGACGATACAAATTATGTCGTTGTTATCTTGAGCGTAATACTTTACAACAAACTTTTGTCAGGTATAAGTTAAACCAACAGAAATGATGGAAGTTGAAGTACTTATTCTAAAATATACTGCGCGGAAACTAGAAAAAAATACCGCTTAAAAATTCAAATTTTGTATAGGTGGAATGATGAGCACTTACTAAAGTGATGGAATATTAGCGGTAGATTATATCAATAAAAAATCGATAATAGCTCCACTAGGCTTGAGAGTTGCGCAGCCTAATTCTCGCCGAATTCTGCAGGGGACATTGAAATATAAAATTCTAGCTTTAATTTTGGAATTCGCGGACTTCGAATCTAGAGTTAGTTACGGTTTTATAAGCCTTGTTACTGTAGTTTCGTCACGGGCATACAATTAGATTCAAGCAAAGTGGCTTGGACCTTTTTTTATTGCAGCTTAATAACTAGCTCTAAGGTCTATATGTGGTCATCAAAACGTAATGGCAAAAATTCTAGTAAATTTGGTTTGCAAAGCTGATACAGCTAATTGAGACAATTAATTTAATTATTTATATAATTATTAAGTAAACTCTTAAACATAATTGCATGTTTTATACAGGCCCATCATATACATTTTCCATAGTTCTACTCTAGTTAACGTGAGTAATCCGGACAAAATTGACCCGTGGTGTGTTCGCTTCATTTATTGCTGTGGAATACCCATTTGGATGGTCTTAACAGATTCTATTTTGTTGATATTATTGATATATATATATATATATATACATCTAGACTTTAGACGTTTCTTTCTTTAGCCTTCAAGTACGTGTTTTAAGAAGTCAGTATCGAGATATGTTTAGGACTGTTCTTGTTCACGATGTCCCAAAAAATGCAGATTAACAACTCATTATCAGAATCATCATTCCTATCGGAATGATTAGAACCGAAAATTTAAATTCTTATACCTCTTCTACATCTAGATAACATGATATTCTAGTACGTCGTATCAAAGAAATTATAGTATTAGATAATTATGATGATGATCTACTTTATGTAAACGTAATGCTAAAAATTATTTTTATGGCGTACAGTCATCGATAGAGCAGTACATCTACTTTGCGTTACTAAGAAACTTCATATTCACCTACATTTACGCACCAACTGTTCTATTAGGTAAGATCACGATATAATCTCGTAATTTCGTGCACAATAATATCCTATGGTTCTTCCTCTCTACAGCTACTTTATATAAACCGCTAAAATATCATACATTTATGGATAATCTTCATACATGGCCGCGCTAGAAATGACGCTTAGATTCATTTGTTAATTTCGTAAAAAGTAAAAAAAAAAAAAAAGGTAAGTGTAGCATAAAATGTTGGTAATATTTCTTATCCTTGAGCCAGTTTCAGCTGAGATTGGCAATCTCAGATTGTCGTGTGCTGATTTGAGGCTGAAAGAGAGCGTATATGAGCCAAAGTTAAGCGTGAGCGCAAATGGGGCATCTGTAAAAAAAGTCCCCAAACATCTATATACAGCCCTGTAGACGGTTTTGAGCGAGCTATCAGAAACATTTTACTGAAGAAGATTCTTAAAGAAAAACGAGCTGTCAAGCTATTAGTTAGCCAGTTATAAAATTCGCCGTTTTGTCAACTTCAAGTTGTAGGTCTGAAGGTTAAAGTTTTATTTGACTTCGTCAAGCCACTCTAATTTTCTCTAAGCGTGGCTGCGTATCAAATATATTTAAAAAAAAAAAAAGTGTATCTGATCAAATATGTAGAAAACACTTTTTCTTACAGCGAGTAGCATAAGCCGAGTTTGCGGAAGGATTTTGGTGGTTCTCGCAGTGGTATCATGGAGTAGCTGTCAAAAAAACAAATCGTTTATATACTGATGTACTAAGAGAATTTTCCCTATAACAAGTCGACACCTCTTCGAAAAAAACTTTTTATAGGCAAGAACGTATTTCGTCTAATAACGTATACGGTATACAGGTCTACAACGGAATGTACTTTTTTCACGCGATTTTTGTAAGTGAGCTAAGTTGCGTTACCTGTGCCCGTATCGCGGATAGCCCTCCTCGTCTGAGTGACGGGAGCTAAATAGGAAGTGACTCAGCAATCTGGAGAGAAACTGTGATTGAACGAGTGTTGTGTGCACGACTGATACGAATAGCGTCAACAAGAGAGTGAACCGCATTACTTAGCTCATTAGATCACTTCAGTTTTACTCCACTATAGTAGCTCCACTTTGTTGTCGTTCTTGCACTCTATCTTCAACTGCGCCAAGTATCTATTAGGCGTCTCGAGCGATGGACTGGACAAATATAATGCGATCTGTAGAAATGAAAAGACATCAAGCTCAGCGTATCTAATCAGTCCGTGTCCGAACAAAACCAAACAAACGTACACTATTGGTATCACTTGAGCAACTTGTAGACGGACGCTGTTAGGAACAGGCCTGCACTGATTTCGGCAGCTGTTGGTACAGTGACTCGTTCTGGCTACTCCCTTTGCTGCCGCATCTGCTCATCAGTGCGCCATTTGATGGGTCTCTCGATGAAATATCTTATGTTTGTTTGTACGGAGTAGAACGATCGAACGCTTTGGTGGCCAGGCAGCACAAGGGATCATTGGGCAAGGGTCCGATACAGAGGCTAAACTACCCTAAGGAACGGGGTCGGGCTGGCATCTAGACTCGAGACGAACGCACAGACAACGCTAGCGGCCGCTGCAGCAAATGTCTCAGATACCCACACACATCGAAAGTGCTCAGCCACTGCGCCACATAATCAGCTCTCGTTGCAGTGGCCCCTAAGTTTGCCTGTCTGCCTGCCTCAAGGCAGCGGCGTTTTCTCGCGTTTACGGAAGCAACGGAGAGATGGGATGGGGCGGGCGGGCGGGCGATCAGGCTGAACAGCTGAGTTCAGCTTATTTTTATGCCGCGCCACGCAATGCTATACGCGCCTGTTTGTCAGTAACGGTAGTACCACCATTCGTAGCCGTGGTAATATTATGGTGGGTGTTGTTTTGCATCTCGGATTGCTGATTGCTTGACGCCTGGCACTGCTGCAGCTGTTGCTGCTGCCATCCAAATCCGACTGGGCTGGGAATGAATGAACGACTCACCGCCACCGCTTTTCTCCAGAAGCGTTCCCCTCCAGAGGCGGTCAGGCGAGAAGTGACGACGGCTAACTGTAGTAGTAGCTTATGGTTTCTACAGTCACAGCAAGATGTCAGGCATTACTTACAATGGCACTATCTGAGTGTTACTAGCTAAGCAATTGAACTGAGAGGATAGGATCTTCTTCGTCATGGGAAGCTGAAAACCCGTTCTGTGTACTGCTGAGCCGCTCACGTCGTTGTCAATGACGAAGGCCCAACGAACTGTTTCGGCTGGACTATACTAAATGTACATGGTTACGTATTGTGACGGACTAACCTAACTGGAGTTAATATAAGCATGAGGTTCATATGCGCAGCTCAGCAAATATTATAATACGGTAACGGGGCTTCTCACAGGTAAGTATAACGAAAGGCATATCTTAATACACTTGCCTTCAATTAGAATGTATTGAAAACAGCGTATAATGTGGCTAGCCTTTGTTGAAAGTTAATCGTTGAATAAAATAAAAATTAACTTCCGTACGTAATTCCTAATTAACGCAAGACTCCATGGCTCAACTTCATCAATATATATCCATTATATATATATATCTATCCATTGATCGCAATGGAAATTGAATTTTGTGCGAACTTATTACAGAAGAATTAAGACTATCATTAATTAACAAGAATCAGGGCTAAGGCGTCAATAGGCTAAAAAAACTTATGTTAGAATGTTATGTAGCAAAGCTCTTCCTGAATTATCTTATTTCCTTATTAATAAAAGTGTTAAAAAATAGTAAAAAAAATAATAAATTATCCTTGAATCTAGTTGTTCTTTCGTTTGATTCTATGGTTACGAAATAAGAAGACATTTTTCTTATGTTATTATATGCATTAAATAACCTTTTGATAATAATTTCTATATAGAACGATTTATATGAGGTGGCAGCACTGTCGCAACCTATTAAATAAACACATGGAAAAAGACTGGGTAATTATTGCAACATCGTAATTCAAGCGCTTCAAGCTAACGTTCACAAATGTATTACCGTTTTCATAATAGAATATGATCTTTTTATAAGTTATTTGCGTGGAAGTATTCAATGTAATGTTCGTAACCATAATAACTTCGTTTATCCAAGCATTGCATTGCTGATTGTATGTAATACGATTTTAAATCATCATTTAGCTAATAAACGTTCT